>NW_019173279.1:0-18076 GCF_001773325.1 Penicillium arizonense | reverse complement strand
CCCCCCCCGGATTCTCTGACTGTATATATTCATTCAACGTGGCACGGTATTCCACACCGATGATACTAGAGTCCTTGATATGCGCCGCAATAAGCTGTGCAAGATACCCATGGCTTCCGGAGTTCTCTGGGTAGAGACCTTCCTCATTGGCAGCTGCTGGTTCTGTGGTGCCTCTGGCTACAATCATGTACAGGCCATCAGTGCAGTTTGGGTTCCTTGTTGCGGTAGCAACGGCCAAGAAGCCAATTGTGAGCAGGACCCCACGCATATTAGGCAATTAAGTTTTAGGGAAAGGAATCTGTTGGTCTTTGCGTTTGCCTAACGAAGAAATGGTGGCATTTTCGGTAATTATATGTCACTACATGTACTATTAAGCGTCCTATCCGTTACAGGCGATATCCGCCTCTATTTGCAAAAATAACCTATTAGACGTGTGAGTACAGAAGGATGTTCTGTACGCAAGGACTTTGTCCATGTTTAGTCAAACCCCAGCTAAGCTAAGCCTTTCTGTTTCCCCTCTTTGTCGGTTAAGCTTATTGGTCTGTTCGTTAGTTACAGCCCCTTGCAGCAGGTAATCAGCCTTGAGCTTCCAATTTGTCTCACTTCAGCTGACTCGGAGCACTAACTTGATACTGATCCCTATCCCACGGGGTGGCCCCAGTCTGCTCGACTAGGCATTATGGTTTCCGCTTCAATATGGGAGAAAAATGTGGGTCCCACTAGACTGGCATTCCTAGAGAGCTAGGATCGAATAAGCCTCGTTCAAGTCACAGTGGTCCTTCCCTCACGAATGGTGCTTTAGTCGAGAAGAGGCCATCAAAGCTCTTTATTAGACCGATGCTTCCATGTCTTCTCCACGGCCAAGGCCTATACTACGGGCGTCGCTAGTCACCGACAACTGGTTCCTCAATTCTTCGGAGGACTCGGAGACGGAGATATTGACAAGTTGCGTGATAACGCGTAGCTTTGAATTATGCACGATGGAAGTGGACAACAACTATGATGATTAACTTTTTCTACCCGCAGTCTCAATTCAAAGCATAAACATCGATGATGCGAATAGAGTTCGAACAGGTGGCCGTCCCGTATACGCGGCTGAACAAAGAATCCTTCCAGGCACCAAAGAAGAAACACTGAAATAAAGAAACAACTTGAAACATCAAAGACAAAAAGGAACAAACAGCAGGTTTGTGCTTCATTCTAAGCGACAGTATTACCACTCGACTGGTTAGTCGTATCCAGAAAACAGCCTTTTGTTTTCTGGTGCAGGTAATTTAGGCACCTCTTCTTCCCAGTCACAGCGGCAATGACGAGCTCGGTAACGGATAAGAGCAACTAGGCCATCAATTGTGAGTAAGGCTTGAATCACTACAGCAGTCCATGCCATTCCCAGAAAATTACTGTTAGACCCAGCTGAGATTTTAGGGCTCCCGCTTTGGGAAAGCAAAGAAACAAATTCCGTGGAGATCATGGTCGCGATGACTGAGGCAATGATGAGGAGAAAGGTGCTTGACTATCGTGTGTAAGTTAGCGTTCGGCAGAAGCAAGTATTGGATTACATAGCTCTTACTATGAAGGCAACCAATTGAAATTTGGATGGAGGTATGTCTGAAGGAGATGGACCCAAATAGCCTGGGTAGTTGGGTGGCGGCTCAATGCCATTTACAGTCTGAGATCCCGGAGGCTGCCAGATATAGCGGACTGTACTCAGGCGAAGAACAACGGATAAAGCGACAGCGCATGTGCCCAGTATGAACAGAATGGTCATAGCCTGGCTTGTAGGAGCCAAAGCAAAGAAGTCATCGCTTAAATAGCTAGGCCAGCCGGTTTCAGACATTGCATCAACGTCTCCAATTGCTTCAAGGATAGCTTGTCCGGGGTCGAAGCGGAAGAGAGGGTTTAGGTCTGAACACGAAGTGATCGAACTCTGAATTGTCGTTGTGTTTGAAGTATCATCCACGATACATTCTTTTTCGAAGCCAAAGCAATAGGACATCAAGTATACATTGAAAAAATCGGGTGCATCGCTCAGGGATAACTGCGACGTATTAACCTGGAAGGATGTGAGTTAGCACTAAAGCCCTCCAAACCCTTGTCATAGTCACAAACCCTGAATATTGTTGCATTCGGTAAGAATTGGCGCGAGCTTCCGGCAAACAAACACAAGAAAAGTAGAAGTAACGCCACAAGAGAGCATATATTTCGGAAAAGGGGACGGAAACATATCATCTTGTGAGACTGTGTGCGCTTTTCAGGGTGTAGTCAGAATAACACGGGCGGTTACTAAAGCCAGCGTTGAACAAGCTTGGGATAAGGAGCTTCGAGTATATAACTTTCATGTACTGTTCCCAATGTGTATACCAGACTCAAACTCCAGTAGGCTTGGAATGAAGGGAGATAATGTTCTCTATGGAATGTATTTAGTAACTTACAGCCCATGTTCCTAGCTTCTGGAACCCTCAGCTCTACCGATTGTTAACGTATTCTGGCTGGAGTACAAATATTCAGATTGTGTATATTTGTCCAGATTGTACAGTAGCACTCAGTGAAATAGAGAAAGCTTAGCCCTCGTTCTATAGAATAGTTCCCGTCGGAATGGCGTTCCAGCTCTCGAGCTTATTGTCCGGAACCCACGCATCCCTCACCAAGCATTCTGTTGGAATGTTGTGGGGTCCGGGGAGCTCCTTCCTAGGAATGGCATCGGCCCGAGCCAGACATTCCTCACACACTTAATCCATTGGCCAATATCTCTCACGAATTCGCGCCCGATAGCTCCTATAATCCCTTTATCGCTAAAGAATGACCGATCTTGGTCCTCATAGAACAACTTAAGGCCCAGACCATTGGCTAACGTCACATTGCATGTTTGCCGGGATTGGGCTTTCAAGTTGTCGTCCCGGACATTCACTATGATTGAAAGAATGAGCCTATATCATTCCACAATTGAACCACCCTTGGGCTTCTGCTGAGGAAGCAGGCACTGGTCGACGATACGAATCGAGGTCGTAGTAAACCTCTTCGCCAACTGTCAGAGCAGAATTGGATTAATCACTAATTGAGCGTTTGAGCAATTTTATTTTTACAATTCTCATGGTGGGACTTACCGAACGGATCGACCTTTCTGCACGAGAAATAAAATTTCAAATTATATTGAAAAGAGGTGAGGCTATTCGGGACCGACTTGCGCGGCTCCTACTAAGACTCTATAGGAGGAATATCCTCAGACTAAGTATTTGCGAAGATCCAAATTCACTCAGCGATGTTGTCTCATTGCACGTGCGTACCGGCCGAGCGCCATCAATGGAAAGTAGTGATGGTAAAGCGAGTATCGGATGTAGAAATGGTTCGGGAACCCCGTCTCGGTGAAACGTTCCTCATACCATGTCGCCCCTTGAAGGTCGGCCTTCGTATGTGTTCGTAGCAGGTACCTACCCCCTTGCTGATCATCTCGTTCACGGTGGTAAGTATGGGAGCAAGGCCATAAGTGCCCAAGCTGTTTGTGATGCGGTTGATGGACTGGAACCAGCTCGCAGAGGGCAACACTAGTTCCTTATATATAGCTCCAACCTCACAGCCCGTACCAGGCGCCACAGGGCTTTTGCATGTCAGACAGGGAATCAATCACTTTCTTATAAACGGGCGTAAGACAATAGATAAGCTCATTCTCAATAGTCCACGTTTTGTGCTGCCTGCTGGTTGACAGGAAGAGGCCGAAACCCGAAAGGACATGACCACTGACGTCCGTAGTGGAACTTGGTAGTCAGTATGCCTCATATATAGGTGATATTAATGGCCGCTCGTGCGGATAGCGCTCCAGTGGCGTACGCGGTCGCCGCTTCTCCTCTTGAGTGACTTGTGATTCCAGTTGGCTCGCCCCACGAGCAAACCAGATGCAGTAGCCACGTAATTCAGTGGATCTGGTTAAGCGCCAATCAGGTTCCGGTTTTCCTCGCAGCCTCACTTTGCTGCTTACCCCTCTTTGAGAGGCATGAACTCCCTTTTTCTGTCATTCTTAGCAACATATTACCATTTGCTTGTTACATTATCTATGCTGTGAAAGGCTTGTTGATCATGGATCCTCTTTCAGGCGCTGCAAGCGTTATTGCAGTTGTCCAGTTAGCCGGAAATATCTTCCAAATATGTGAGCAATATCTCAAAAACGTCAAGAACGCAACGCAGGATATTCAGCGCTTCCAAGAGCAGATCGCCACCCTGACCCAAGTTCTTCAATCTCTCTATGACCTGATTCAGGGACCAAATGGCAACACACTTACTACTACGCAAGACTTGATTAACAATATTGCAAAATGCTCATCAGTACTTGGAGAGTTGAAAGTGAAAATCGACCCAGAAATAACGCAACAGGGATTGCGGAGACAATGGGGATTTCGAGCCTGGAAATGGCCACTAGCAAGATCGGAGGTAGACTATACTATCAAGGAGCTTGACTGGTACAAAGCAACGTTTTCTTTGTCCTTACAAGTCGATCAAGCGTATGCCCCGGACCATAATCCGATCTCTTTATCAAGGACCAACTCTGACGCTGGCTTAGGAGATCTACGAATTCGATCCACCAAAAGATAGACCTTAGCAGACTACAACCTGCAAAAGGAGCAGCATTCGACTCCTATGACAATCAGCATAGTGAATGTCTCCCAGGGACCCGCATTGACCTGCTTCAAGAAATTGACGAGTGGGCAAAATCGCCACAAGGAAAGTGCATCTTCTGGCTTAACGGCATGGCAGGGACAGGGAAATCAACGATCTCCCGAACAGTTGCAAGTCGTCTCAAACAGCAGCAGCAGCTCCTTGGAGCGAGCTTCTTCTTTAAGAGAGGTGAAGAGGACCGAGGAACCGCAAAAAAGCTTTTCCCAACATTAATCAAGCAGCTGGTTAACAGCATACCTCAAATACTGCCTAGAGTCCAAAATGCAATTAAGGATGACCCCGATATTTCAGAGAAGGCCTTAACAGAACAATTTGAAAGGCTTCTACTTTTCCCACTGATTGGGATTGAGCAGCGCGAAGAGACCGCAAGGAGAGTGATTGTCATTGATGCTCTAGATGAATGTGATTCGGAAGACGATATAGGAATTGTCCTGCGGCTCTTGCCGCAAGTTCAAAAGTCAACTGCTGTGCACCTGCGATTCCTATTGACAAGCAGACCCGAGTTACCGATCAGGCTGGGCTTCAAAGCGATCACCGATGCTCATCAGGATTTCACTCTCCATGAGATCGAAAGAGCAGTAATAGAGCATGACATAGCTCTATATTTTCAGGATCAATTCCGACGCCTGAAACAGACGCGCTCATTTCCACAAGACTGGCCCGGCGATGCCGCCACTCGGAAATTAGTTGCTAGGGCCGTCCCTTTATTCATTGCAGCTACTACCTTATGTCGTTTTATCGGGGACTCGAAATGGAATCCTCAAAAGCGGCTTGAGGCGATATTGACAGACCAGGCGACCTACGCATCTAGGATGGATAGCACATATATTCCGGTGCTAAAGCAGCTTCTATCCGGCCAGGATGAAACCGAGTCGCAGCAATTACGCGATGAGTTCAAGGAGATAGTTGGTGTGATCATTATTCTTGCTACTCCGCTCTCAATCAAGCCCCTTGGCCAGCTAGTGGATAGAGAGCCAGACGATGTTAAATGTCGATTAGACCAGCTCCACTCGGTCCTTAGTGTACCGAACGATTTTGATACACCCGTCAGGCTTCTTCACCTGTCCTTCCGAGATTTTCTGTTAGATCATCGCAAAGACAAAAGCAAATTCTGGATCGATGAGAAATACGCGAATCAGCGTCTTACGGCTCGATGCTTTCAGATCATGCAGCGCAGCCTCCATAAAAATATTTGTCATCTACCAAACGAAGGCACGGAATGCAACGACCTAAGCAAGGATTCGATTCGGCATTATGTAACTCCGGAACTGAAATATGCCTGTCGGTATTGGGCATATCATTTGGTACGATGCATTGGCTTGGCTGATCTGATTTACGATGCTTTCTCATTTCTTCGCTCGCATTTTTTGCACTGGGTGGAAGCAATGAGCCTCCTCGGCCGTGCGTCGGAAATGCTTGGGATTCTTAATGACTTCCAAACGGTCGTATCAGTAAGTTCTGGCCATAGCCAGATATGATCAGCACTGACAGCTGTAGGGCGACGGCTCTTCTAGGAATCTGAATTTTCTTCACGATGCAAAGCGATTCATTCTGAAGAATGTCCAGATAGTTGATCAGGCGCCACTTCAAGTTTATTGCGCGGCACTCATATTTGCACCTGAAACGTCAATAATTCGTAGGCATTTTCAAGAAGAGCTTCCTTCTTGGATATGCCAGTTACCACGAGTTGAGGAAAGATGGGGGGCAGAAGTACAGACTCTCGAAGGCCATTCGAAGGAGGTTGAATCAGTGGTTTTTTCGCGCGACGGCCGGCTACTGGCGTCAGGCTCCCACGATAACACAGTTCGACTCTGGGACCCGGCGACAGGCGTACTCACCCAGACGCTCAAAGGTCATTTAGGTCCGGTTAGGTCGGTGGCCTTCTCATCCGACGGCCGCCTACTAGCATCCGGCTCTGATGATAAGACAGTGCGGCTCTGGGACCCGTTAACAGGCGTACTTATTCAGAAGCTTGAAGGCCACCTAAAATGGGTTTTGTCAGTAACCTTCTCGCCAGATAACCGGCTGCTAGCATCCGGCTCTCTTGATAAGATACTATACCTCTGGGACCCTACGACAGGCGGAATTACCCAGACACTTCAAGGTCATATAGGTTCAGTTGTATCGGTGGCCTTCTCATCCGACAGCCGCCTACTAGCATCCGGCTCTGATGATAAGACAGTGCGGCTCTGGGACCCGTTGACAGGCGTACTTATTCAGATACTTGAAGGCCACCCGACGTTCGTCTGGTCAGTGACCTTCTCACCAGACGACCGGGTACTGGCGTCGAGCTCTAATGATAATATAATACGGCTCTGGAACCCGGTAACAGGCGCGCTTACCCGGAAGATCGATAGCTCTGCGAATCAAGTTTTATCGGTGACCTTCTCGTCTGATAGTCGGCTACTTGCATCCGGCTCTAACGATAAAACAATACGACTCTGGGACTCGGCGACAGGAGCACCCACCCACACGCTTAAAGGTCATTCATATCTCGTTCATTCAGTTGCCTTCTCCCCCGATGGCCGGCTATTAGCCTCCGGCTCCAGTGACAATACAGTGCGGCTCTGGGACCCGGCGACAGGCGCGCGCACACAGCCAATGAAAGGTCATTCGGAGAGAGTTGAGTGGGTGGCCTTCTCGCCTAGCGGTCGGGTGCTTATATCAAGCTCTGGTGATAATATAATAGGGCTATGGGACCCGGCTACAGGTGCGCTTACCAATACACTTGAAGGCTACTCAAGTTACGCTTCATCGGGGACCTTCTCGCCCGATGAGCGGCTGCTTGCGACCGGCACGAATGATGGTAAAGTGCAGCTTTGGGACCTTGTGACGGGAACACTTTCTCAGCAGTTCGAAGGTCACTCAAGTGCGATCTCGTTAGTGGCTTTCTCGACCGACGGCCGGCTCTTGGCATCGACCTCTGGTGTGCAGCCATATGACATGGCGACAGACGTGTTCATTCAGGCTGACAACACGGTGCGTCTCTGGGACGTGGCGACAGGCACACTTACCCGGACGCTTGAAGGCCATTTGGAAATAGTTACCTCGGTAGCCTTTTCGCCCGACAGCCGGCTGATGGCGTCGGGATCTAAAGATAACACGGTGCGGCTGTGGGATGTGGTGACAGGCGCGCTGGCACGTACTTGGAATGTTGAGAAAGTAGTCACTACGCTAGAATTTTCCTACGAAGGTTCACATCTCCGTACTAATTCCGGCTGGCTTGACATTGAATCTGGGTATGACATTTCTACATTCCATCCACCTGGTGCGAATCTAGAAATCTCGATCGGGCAGGACCAATGGATAAGATTGACAGGTGAAAAGGTTCTTTGGCTTCCTGTAGAATCTCGACCCAGCTGTTTCAAGGTTAATGGCAATACACTTGCCCTAGGGCACGCATCAGGCAGGGTTTCCTTTATCAAGTTTGGTATATAGATATCCATCTTTCTTATTTCCTCTTTCCATTGTCTAATCTCTCTGAAACGGCTCTGTCCTGCTTATGGAATGTTTCATAGTATCCCAGCCAAGTGACGTATCGCATAGATCCATCCATTCTGGGGTTCCATGGAATATAGTTCCCCTTCTAGTAACCTCATATGATGTTACGGCCTAATCTGCGGGCAAGGGTTGACATAGAGTCGCGTTCTTCAGTATTATGATATTGGAAAGAGGTAGAATAGTACCCTATTAAAGACCCTGTGTCGGGTAAAACGGGCCCAAATGATGATCTAAGATCGCTTATTCCCAGATTCGGCAAATTGCATGGTTCTTCCCTTCCTATCCCACGGGGGGTGCTGAACTCTGGCAGAGTTCGCTGTTAGGGTTTCCGTTAACTATGGGGAAAAAAAAGTGGGACCCGCCTGAGTTCAGTCTAATTTCCTTGCTAGGGTTTAGGGTCTAAATCACACCCGTTTTGTCTACAATTTTGGCAAGTTATAATAGAGTATGTAGAATATCTCCCATTTTCATTTTAGCAAGCCTAGTCCACTGGTTATCGAGAAAAGGGCGATTGAAAATTGGAGATGTTTTGATAGGGTGCGGGCAACTAGGCCAGCTGGGGTTGCGACCGGGGCCTGAGGCGTCACTTTAGGGTTTTGGACGAATTAAATGTAAAGAAAGGGGTTCTAGTATTTGCAGGATAGAGCCTGTCAACTAGGTAAGACGAAGATGCCTGGGAAGCAAGTAGTATATTGGAGGAATACAGAGACTGATTCTTAGGGAACCTCTAGGTTCTCCTGGAGTAGACTATTTAATATGGGGGATCAGCGTTGCGGTGAGGAACGCTGACGTGTCGACACCTATATCATGTTGATCCTCTGAGTCTGTGAGAGGGGTGTAAGAGATCTGTACGTGATTCCTAAGGACTCCGTTACAATTATCCCCCCGTCCAGTACGGGTGTCCGCACCCGTGGTGAAGCATACAGAACGTAGCCTATTAAAAACCTAGTGGGAAAAGGTAGCTAGTTCTAGCAGAAGACACGGCAATTGCGTAGAGACAGTGAGACGATAGGGAGACGATAGTGTAAAGATAAGTGATTATAGGTAGGAAGATTGGTGCCTAAGGCAGGAATTTGATAGGGCTAAAAAGCATCATGATTTCCTAGTGGGGTAAGGGTTATTTGTTAGTATAGGTGGTGTGCTTTGTTATAGTAAACAAAGCTTCTTTAATATAGCTAAAACTGCGTAAAATAAAGCGTCTTTAACGTGTTTGTTTCTACGTTTGTTTGTTTAGGGTTATAGGGCTTTGTTATAAATTTATCCTTATAGGTATAAATCCCCTATTGTTTACCTTTTAGTTTTCCTTTTCCCTTATTATTTTCTATAATAGCGACACGTTCTTACGTCGCTATCGTTTCTCTAGTGTTTCTCTAGATTCTAGCTATCATATCTTTAGGTAAGTGTAATAACCATCCCTATGTCTAAGTCTAACGACACGTTACTAACCCGCTATTATTTTGCCGTAGTTTTAGTAGCGATCTAACTACTATGCGCTAATCATTATACCTCCCCGCGGAATAGGTTATAGTTATAGCCGTGGTTATAGCAAGGCCCTAGTAGCCCTAGCTCCTCCTAGTCGTTCGCCCACTCTATCTAAGGTTAAGAGTGTGATTTCTAGCTTAGACGATAAGTAGGAGGAAACCTCTAGTGTACCTAAATTCTCGCTAGTAGCTCGCTCGGTAATCACTAGTTCTAAGACTCCTACTCCTAGCGCTTCTAGCACTCCCACTCCTAGTAGACCTACTTCTCTTACTAGTCTCCGCTGTGCCTTTACTAGTGGAGTTAAGAAGAAGAACCGCCCCCTTCGCCCTATCGCCTATCTCCAATATATAGCGTGGTATATACACTATTTCCGGACCTTTTTAGAGAACTAGGACACTAGTAGACCACTAGTGATCCCCTACTAGGACGACAGCTTATTATCAAAGAGATACCGTTAGTGCGCTAGTCGTAATAAGAATTGCGAGCCTATAAGTGTTCCCGATATATATAGTGTTATAATAGCGGCTAACTAGCGTTTCTCTATAGGTAAACGAAGGTATCCTTAGTGATACGATACGTCTCTAGTGTATTCTCGACTAGGCTAAGCCTTTCTAGGACAATAAGGACGATAACGAAGTTTTCGATTTAGACAATACTATCTTTAGTGACCTAGTCTAGGCTATTTAGGCCCTACTTACCGGTTTTAACGTCCTCTTAGATAGTCACCGTAAGTAGTTTAGCATTACTTTAGATAAGAAGCTAGCGAAGGTACGGTGTTCTATTATTATTTCTCTAGCGTTTTACTAACTATTCGGTAGGATATCGCTAAGTCCTATAAAGTAGTTATCTATAACCGTTATAGATTGCTCTAGCTAATCCCTATCACTATTAGTATATCGTCGCTTCGCCGTCTCGTCGCTAAAGCTTCGACTTACCCTATCCCACGGGGGGTGCTGTAGTCTGCCAGACTCCAGGTTAGGGCTTGGGTCTTAACTATGGTACCCGAAAGTACGGCTACGCCTGACTCCAGGTTCTTTTCCTCGCCAGACTCCTGAGGTCTAGTCAGCTCCGATCGGTCTAAGACTTTCATAGGTTATAGAGGTATACGTGAGGTATCTCCCATTTACTTCGGAGCTTGCACAGACTTCTAGTTATTGAGTCATACGCGTTTAAAGCATTTTGGTCTTGTACCTCCTTGTACCTTTTTGGGTGGTTACAGTACTATAGGTTTGACATTTACTCCGCGACCACAGGCTACGTATTGCTCCGATCGGTCTATAAATTAGACACGGTCTATTTAAGTATTAGATCTACGATATATGAAAGTTTGACTAACATCAGAGTAATAATAGTGGTGTGGTAGATGATCAAAAATTGGTGAAAAGTTTTGATGGGGTCACCCGGTCGCAGTACCAAAGGTTCGACGTTTACTCTATCCCACGGGGGTGGGTGAACTCTGCCAGAGTTCAGGTCTTGGCATGCCCTTAACTATGGGACAAAAGAGAACATAACGGTACGCACACGCCTGGGTTCAGGTTCCTTTCCTCGCCAGGGTCCTGAGGTCTAGTTAGCTCCGATTGGTCTAAAACTCTCATAGGTTATAGACGTATATATAAGGTATCTCCCATTTGCTTCGGAGCTTGCACAGCCTTCTAGTTATTAAGATGTATACGTTTGAAATATTTTGGTGTTGTACCTCCTTGTACCTTTTTGGGTGGTTATAGTACTATAGGTGCGACACTTACTCGGCGACCACGGGCTATCTATTGCTCCGACTAGTCTATAAATTAGACACGGTCTATTTAACTATTAGTTCTAAGAACTGTGAAAGTTTGACCACGATCAGACTAATAATGGTAGTGTGGTTTATAATCAAAAATTGGTGAAAAGTTTTGATGGGGTCACCCAGTCGCAGTACTAACGTTCGATATTTACTCTACGACCACGGGTTACGTATTGCTCCGATTAGTCTATAAATTAGACACGGCCTATTTAACTATTGAATCTAGGAATTGTGAAAGTTTGACCACGATTAGACTAATAATGGTGGTGTGGTGGATGATCAAAAATGGGTGAAAACCTTGCATGCGTTGCGACCGACGGGATTTATTACCGTAATCGGATACCCACCTTTATCTATAGCGGCCCCTACTAAATAGATTACCCCGTATTTGTATCTTACACCCCGTATTTTACTCTTAGCGGCCACGTGAACAGAAGGGTTCACGTCGGGCACCTTAACTAGCTAGTCCTATATACTACAAATTCAATAAGGGGTCTATTCGATAGAGAAAAGTCAGCTGATTTCAAATATACTATTTATAAACTAGTAGGTCGACTAGTAGGCGAGTTATTAGCGGTTAAACCTTAGATTTCTAGTAAAAGGTAGTATACTAGTATATTATGGTCTATCTAATATAGTAGTAGACATTATTAGCTAATAGGCTATAAGCTAGACCTAATTAGGACGCTAGGAAACCTTATTTCCTACTAGTAAAAGTTTAGACGTATATTGTAGTGATATATATCAGAGTGTAGAGATATATATAATTGAGAGTGCCACCTAAGGTCTCTCTAAAGGACGGTTTTTAACACTTTTTTGACTAATCGGGAGTAGTCTACTCGATCACTTCCTAGTGTTATTATAATAATTATTTTATAATTAGATAGCCCGTACTTTTCTAAGTAATATAATGCTAAGCTTACTCCGGGGGGTCTACTATTACCTAAGATAGAGGGGTATTTATTACCTTTTAACATTATTAGCTAGTGCTCTACTATTACTAGGTCTGTTAGTTAGCTATTTACTATATATAGAAGGTAGTGTATTGTCTATATAATACCTTAATCCTAGGACGGGGGGTCTAACATAGGGAAAGTTATACGCCTTAGCGTTTTACCTATATAACATGTTTTTTAGAGGAACACTAGACTTAGGCTATAATGCCGATACGGGGGGGGGCTTTCAATTTAATAATTAGCGCCTAGACCAGTCTGCTTCGGTGCTATTTTGACGCCGCAGCTTTTTTGGTTCACGCCGCAAACTAGCCGCCAAGGAACCTATTATGTTTATTTCTTGAACATTAGAAACAGGTATGTATCCAAATCGGTAAGAATTTTAGATTTTTCACTATATTTCTAGCTAGCTAGGTAGCCCCTTCCTTTCCTAGTATTCTAATATTAACCTTATATCGGGGGGCCTGATATTGCCTTAGATATAGGGTGTGTATTAGCTATTTACCTTATTACCTAGTAGTCTATTACTAGTAGGTCCTTTACCTAGATTTTCTGGTATATAGCGAGACTAGTGTATAGTATATATAATACCTTCTTCCTAGCACGGGGGGGTCTCCTATTTACTAAGATATAGGGGTGTTTTTTACTATTTTACCTTATTAGCTATTACTCTATTGTTACTACGTCTGTTACTTAGATATCTACCCTATATAGATAGTAGACTATAGTGTATATAATACCTTCCTAGTAGGACCGGGGGTCTAGTATAGGGAAAGTTATACGCCTTAGCGTTTTACCTGTATAACATGTTTCTTAGAGGAACATTAGAGTTAAGCTTAGATGCCTATACGGGGGGGCTTTAGATTTAATAATTGGCGCCTAGACTAGTCTGCTTTGGTGCTATTTTGACGCCGCAGCCTTTTTGATTCGCGCCAAAAACTGGCCGCCAAGGAACCTATTATGTTCACTTTTTGAATATTAGAAAAAGGCACGTATCTAAAATTTTAACTATATAATATTGGGTTTTCCACTATATTCCCACCGAGTTAGATAGCCGTTACGTTACCTAGTATTCTAGTATTAAGCTTACTTCTAGGGGCCTAGTATTACCTAAGATATAGGGGTGTTTCTTACCTTTTTATTTTATTAGCTAGTACTCTATTATTAGTAGGTATTTTACCTAGATATTTACGCGATATAGAGGGTAGACTATAGTCTATATTATACCTTCTTACTAGGACCGGGGGTCTAGTATACGGAAAGTTATACGCCTTAGCGTTTTACCTACATAACATGTGTCTTAGAGGAACATTAGAGTTAAGCTTAGATGCCTATACGGGGGGGGGCTTTAGATTTAATAATTGGCGCCTAGACTAGTCTGCTTTGGTGCTATTTTGATGCCGCAGCCTTTTTGATTCGCGCCAAAAACTGGCCGCCTAGGAACCTATTATGTTCCCTTTTTGAACATTAGAAAAAGGTATATATCCAAATTTGTAATAATATCAGATTTTTCACTATATTTCTAGCTAGCTAGCTAGCCACTACCTTTCCTAGTATTCTAGCATTAAGCTTACTTCCGGGGGCCTAGTATTACCTAAGTTATCGGGCTATATATTATCTATATATATTATTACCTTAGACTCTATTATTAGGAGGTCTATTACCTATATATATACCCTTTATAGACTAGGCTATAGTCTATATAATACCCGATTCCTAGGACCGGGGGTCTACTATTAGCTAAGATATAGGGGTGTTTTTTACTATTTTACCTTATTAGCTATTACTCTATTGTTACTACGTCTGTTACTTAGATATCTACCCTATATAGATAGTAGACTATAGTGTATATAATACCTTCCTAGTAGGACCGGGGGTCTAGTATAGGGAAAGTTATACGCCTTAGCGTTTTACCTGTATAACATGTTTCTTAGAGGAACATTAGAGTTAAGCTTAGATGCCTATACGGGGGGGCTTTAGATTTAATAATTGGCGCCTAGACTAGTCTGCTTTGGTGCTATTTTAATGCCGCAGCATTTTTAGTTCGTGCCTAAAACTAGCCGCTAAGGAACCTATTATGTTCACTTTTTGAATATCAGAAAAAGGTATATACCCAAATTTATAAGAATATCAGATTTTTCACTATATTTCTAGCTAGCGAGCTAGCTAGTACCTTTCCTAGTATTTTAAAACTAAGCTTAGATCGGGGGGCCTATTATTGCCTAAGTTATAGGGGTCTATACTAGGGAACGTGGTATATTTCCTATTAGACTGTAGAGGTCTAATGATGTCCTATAGCTCTTAAATGTTGATCAGCTATAGTAGAGTATCTAATATATCTCCTATTTAATTTATAGTATATAGAGCCTTAGGGGTATCGAGTAAAATAGCGATTGAATATCTAAGACGTTTTATTAGGGTGTAATTATTAGTGTAATATTACGGCGTATATTTACCACCAAAGACGCCACCATAGCACTATAGACGCAACCAATTACCTTGATTATGCTAGTCTATAAGGATTAGTGGGGTAGTAAGCAATTCAGGGGTTTAGACGCTCCCTAGCTATTATCTCACTTTGTTTTTAGATTATTTCACCTCATAGTTAGTATTCGACATTCGTCAAATTTCATGCAATTCATTACTCTGCGATATATATCTCATATTATCATCAACTATGGCAACCCAATTTTTTCACTAACCTTCGACAGACCCAGTCTTCGTGTGTAAGACATGCGAATACGTTATTAGACCGAGAGAGGTCTTACGACACCTTCAATTAGCAAATCATCGACTTCCAATACGTACGGCACGTCAAATTGCGGATATTGTTCAAACCTCCGACCGGGCGCATGAATGCGACGTATGGTAGCCACCAACCATGGTTAATACCCCAATTGCTAATTTGCCAGTTTTTTTAGATGGCATTTTATGTGAGAAGGGTCTATCCTGCCAATTTATCGCTAGGATAGCTGGCACAATGCGTAAGCACTGGCGTGAGCAGCATGCCTAGGTCGCACCAGCTCACTATAGCGGCCGTCAGCGGCAGCAAGCTTTATCGGCGGCCGAGCAGCAAATCCAGCAATTTACACGCGTCGTGCGATGCTAGCGCGCATTTAGCTAGGGGCTAGCATCTCATTATATTCGCGTGCGTACGCTCGGGGCGGAAGCTATTACCGGGGCTGATTTAATGCCCGCGACCGAGGTCGGGGACCGCCTTATTGATGAAATCGAACTAGCTTTCACGGAGGAAAGTGAATTACCTCACGTTGTAGAAGCTAGCGAGCGCGATGATGTAAATCCATGACTACGTCGCACGTAGTGGGCTGTCTACCTCTGTGGAATTGACCCGCAGCACCTTATTGACTACGTCCACGCACCCGACGCCGATTCATCCGATCCGACTGAAATAGCGGCAAGCGCTATATAGGATGCAATAGCTGCTGTCGCGAGAATTAGCCAGTTGATTTGTACAAAAACTAGCCATACAATTCGCACCGAAGCCGTACGTACGGAGCGCGACCGACTACCGCACCAGCCGCTATAAGCTTATATGGATGCCGATAATATTGAGAGACACACCATCCCGTGGCAGCAAATTTTGATGTTTTTCACTCGTACGTAGGCTGCGCACGAATGGGCCAGTCCAAATTACAAATTTACTAGGCGCCAGCGCGCTGCGTGGAACTCGCTTTGGAAACTAGCCTAGCCGGGCGTATCACCTAGGTCAGCTATAGCTAGTTCAGCTAGTTTAGACGATAATAGCGAGCATTCAGAGAGTGAGCTTTTAGAGAGTGACGCCGAGAGTCAGCCTACGCAGCGAATTGCTAGCGAATCACTAGCGAATCCGCAAAATAGCTCCGAATCACTGTTTTACCTCGCACCTATTGATTTAGCGTGTCTCAATTTTTGCATCGAGCTATTGAACCATCGTATTAAGGTCGAGGACTATAAGAGTGCGCTAATTTATGCCACGGCAGTGCTCGGCCGTGGAGAGGCAGGCTAGCGTACGGCTGAGAGCTATCCACCTATTTTATCGAAGCTGATCAAGATCGCACGATTTATGGTAGTCCACAAAGCTTTGAAATTAGATTCTACGGCAGAGGCAATGCTATATCAGCTAGCGGAGCATCAAATAGCAGGTGATTGGGATACCGAGAGTCCGCTAGATTCACCTGAATTTCAGACATCAGAGGATCCATTTTACAATTTTGAAACTAGCCCAGTTCAGCCACCCACGGCTAGCCAGTCATCTCAATTTATTGAATTCACCCAGGCTTAACGGCAGACCCAGCGATCATTCAGAGAGTGGGTGGCAGAGATGGTAAGCCAATTCATGGTCCGTAGAACAAATAGCCCAATTCAATGGTTATTAGATCTACGGACGTATAGGTTAAAGATCCATTATAATAGCACCACGACGGGCCACGTCGGCTGGATAAACCAGGACCAGCTACTTTACCAGCAATTCAATTTCACAATAGGTGACTTCCGTGGGTTCATCCACGGGCTCATTAGCTCAGCACGCCACATTCTCCACAATAAGCTATTATTTACCGTCGAAAATGGGTCAGTTCTAGCTATTCCATGGCAGGCAATTTACGACGATCCCACGGAGACAGCCCACGGGTGGAATTTCTTAAAAGACACCCGTACCCCATGGCCCGTGGACGGCGAGCAATAGCTAATCGGCCGGGTCCGGCAGCACGGCAGCCCCGTACGGCAGCGATTCATCGAGAGTAGTGCCGGTCGTCTACGTATGGCAGCAATTGACGTATACCTCCAATGGGTAGCGTATTTCCGTGAGAAGCTTGCCATTGCTATTCACGTGAGTGGTGGCCAGCCGGCGCGCGCACCCGAGCTATTAAGTATTCGGCATTGCAATACCGACAGCGGGGGCCGTCGCAACGTATTCATTGAGGACGGGCTCGTTGCATTCGTCTCACAATACCACAAGGGGTTTTACGCATCCAATGATACTAAGGTGATTCATCGCTATTTACCCCGGGAGGTAGGAGAGCTTATGGTCTATTATTTATGGCTAGTATTGCCATTTACACGGCGATTAGAGGCGTACGTAGCGAAGGTGCGGAGATTAGATGGCGTGGAGGAGATCAAAAGGTGAGTTTTTTTCAATTTTTCAATTTCTCAATTTCCCAATTTGCTAATTTGCTAATTTGCCAATTTCTTAATGTCTTCAATTACTTTTTAATCATTTTTGAGTTTTTACTAATTTTGGACTTAGTAAAATACGTCAAGCTTACCTCTGGGGTCCCGATCCTGGCACTGGCCGAGATTGGTCATCTGAGAGACTCCGTGAAGTGCTAAAGCGGGAAACCACCATTGGGCTTAATGGTCAAGCCATTAATTTGAATGCTTACCGGGATATTGCTATTGGCATTAGCCGTCGCTTTATGCGGCCGTCTAGCGTATTTCCCAATAATACGCAGTAGGACGTGCGAGCCGAGGCTTCACAAGAGGATGACGAAGAGGGCATGAATGCTGAGCAATGGATGGGTCATATTGCTGACCTCTAGGCGGCCCATTCATCGCACGTTGCCGGCATGATCTACGGTCGTGGTATCACCGAGCAGCCTGGTACGACGGCCCACCGGCGTGAGATGTTTCGGCTTAGTAGCACCGACTGGCATCGCTTTTTAGGCTTTGTGTCCACGGATGACGGGGGTGC